>NC_043973.1:32248439-32253439 GCF_902148855.1 Sphaeramia orbicularis
TCCATGTGGTTCATTTATATTTCACCCTTTTCCAAATCACAGATTATCACACAGTTTGTCACTCAAAATGGGAGGTAGTTTCCTTTCTATTTAATACAAATGCCTACTTTTCCCAAACGTAGAAACAAATAAAAATGGGTCACTGAAGCTGTTTTTTACTAGGTTATCGCTTGGTAATGTAAAATATTTAACTATGCTTTTTAATTTGAAAATCAACAAAGTACAAATTTGATATTGTTTGTCCAAGTATTTCTATGTTTTGCTTCTCTGTACTTCACTATATTTATTTGACACTTTAAGTTTCTTATTAGTAATGAAAACAATGATATAATATTCTTCAATATAATCAGTTGAAGAGAGTCATCCTGCAGTGAAGGGGAGGCAAGGGATGATGTTTTTGGTTCGGTTTGTTTGTTTGTTAACACTTTAGAAGCAAAACTATTGGCTGAATCCATACCATACTGGGTTTATAGATTGCCAGTGACCCAGAACAGATCTGATTACATTTTGGGAACAGTAGGTCAAAGTTCAATTTTTTTAAATTAATTTTTTAAATCTTTTTTTTTTTTTCCCCCATTTACTTATAATGGGCAAAATTCCATATGTCTGAAGCAGCAAACTAGTGGTTGAATTCAAACCAAATTAACTTTACAGATTGCCAGTGACTCAGAATGGATCTCATTACATTTTGGGAACAGTAGGTCAATGTTCAAATTTTTTATGAATTTTAAAATCTTCCCCAATCTTTGTTGTGCCTGGCACCACTTATTTCATTGCTTTCAGTGATATTTACTGTGTCAACTTTTTAGACCCCTTTCATTTAGTTGTTTTTCGCAGTTTTTCTTTTCCTCACTAGGATTTAGGTGCCCTGAAGACACCTGAGCCTTGCCATCTGGTATGTCTGTAACAGCAAAACTAGTGGTTGAATTCATACTAAATTAGGTTTATAGATTGCCAGTGACCCAGAATAGATCTGATTATATTTTGGGAGAAGTAGGTCAAAGTTCAAATTTTTGTTGAATTTTTAAAATCTTTTTTCTCTCATTTACTTATAATGGGCGAAATTTCAAACATCTGTAAAAACATCAATTTTGTTTCAATTTACTTCAAACTTGGCACATATATAGAGGAAATTGATATGCTGAAATCAGCACATGTATAGACATGATGACATCAGCTGGATCGATGCCAAAATAAGATACAGTACATTTGATGGGCGGGGCTTGTTGTGCCTGGAACCACTTATTGTGTTCTGATTCTGCTATCTCCTCCCACCTCTTTTTCTATCTGTCAATCACTGCAGGTCGTCAAGTTGATTTCCTCCACCTGTGTATTACCTGATCTGACCAATCAGCTTCCAGAAGAGTCAGTCTAAAAGCTGCTCACCTCCCACCCCTCCCTCTCTGCCCACCTGTTACCTGAGCTGGGGTCTGCTGGACTGTTGTGAGACTCTTGTTTTCTGTGACCTTACAGACCTGTGGAACCTGTGTTAGGGTTTAGATGATGTTTGCATATTTGCTGTCTTTTATAGGTTTTTGATCTGGGCTTCTGGTAAATTTTTGTTAATTCAGATTAAATTTTCACTATTGAGTTGGTGGAAGGTGGGTTACTTAAATTGGTTTATTTCACTGCAAAACACATTAGATATATTGTTAGTACCACAGTCTGTATTGTCTTGTAAAGTCGGTTTTGTTTTTTCCTTTTTGTTTTACTTTAATTAGTTCTAGGTTTAGGCCTGACTTTGTTGATACTCTGTTTCTTTTGCACAAGGTTTGTCTCTTGATTTGTGTCATGCAAGTCAATACAGTCAAAATTGTACAAAAATACTAAAAACTAAATGGTATAGTGGTGATATAAAACAATGCCACATCCATCCACCATGTATTATATGGAGTATTTCATATTCACTTTTTTTTTTTTATAAAAAAATAAGTGCCATCATGTTTTAAAGCTGGCACTGAGAGGGTTAAAATCCAGAAATATTGAACATTTGGTAGTTTTGAGCAGAGATGAAGTGGCTCAAGATTTATGCAAAAGAAATATTAATGTATTATGAATTCTACTGTATAGCAGTTTTTTTTGCATGTACATTTTTGGGTCTTTATGGGATAAACACAACCATAATGACCAGCAAGAAAAATAACAAATGTGCACAGATGGCCTGAGCGGACCCTAAAGGTTCTAATGGATTGTGTGTTTTATCAGGATACGAATGCACAGATTCATTCAGGTCAGTATTGTGTAAATAATGCTGATCTAAAACTATCCATCCCTCCAACATATATTATATGGCAAATATCTTCTTTCTTTTTTTTTATTTATTTATTTTTTTTTAATAAAACTAGTTCCATGTATTAAAACTGGTTTTGAGATGGTTAAAATCCTGATATGCTTAAACTTTCAGTAGTTTTGAGAAGAAATGAAGTGGTTTAAGAGATTTATGCAGGAAAAATATTGATTATAAACCAATATCCCATCCCTTCACCGAGGAAAATATCTTATTATTATTATTATTATTATTATATTATTAATTATTATTATTATTATTATATTATTAACCCTCCAGTATCCCCAGTAATGCCCTTACTAAGCACCAAGTGTGCCTTTTTGTCACACTTGTGGAATAATGTCTAAAAAAATTTTCATACAGTTTGTTTTTAATTCTTTTACACTTCTTTTCTATTTCATCAACTTGAGCCATAAATAAAAATACCAAATATTCAATAATTGTCAGATTTTTTTTTAACCCTTTAAATGCCATGTTTGTAATGTCAACAAACCATTTTTTTTTTATGCAAAACCCCCCCCCAATTTTTTATTTTTTTTTTCTTCAATATACTACATAAAAAGTGGATCACATATTATGTGATTTTTTCATCCTGGCATATGTCAATGATTAACTCCAAACACTGGTTAATTTGCCTATTATTTTTGGTGCTAGGTCAAATGCTTCAAAAATACTAGCATCGTCACCAAGTGTGCGTAAAATGCACACCCTATAAATCAAACTATTAAATATTATATATTGATTTATTTTTTCTGCTCTAATTTGATTTTATTTTTGTAAATCCAGAGTCAGCCCTAATCATACAGATCAAATGTTTAGAAATAGTGCATTTTATGCACACTTGGCAGACAGATGCTAGTCTGGTAATTTTCTTTGTTTACAGTTGGCACATTTTAGTTGGTGGCCAGAATTTGAAAGGTCATGCAAAAATGAACAACTTTTGAATTCTAACCTTATTTAAATGTGAAAAATAATATGAAGTTTTTTAACACAAAGTGCAAGTATGCCTAAAAGGTGCACCGGATACCAGAGGATTATTATTCAACACGCCTCCATGTGTCCTCCCCTATCCCCCACTTCTCCCCTTCTCCCCCTCTCCCCAGTCCCTATCTCTATCGCGCTCTTCTTTTTCCCCTTCTCTACTCTCTCTCGTTAACCCCAACTGGTCAAGGCAGACGGCCATCCTCCAGGAGTCTGGGTCTGCTCCAGGTTTCTGCTGTTTAAAGGGAAGTTTTTTCCTCGCCACTGTCACCAGTCACAAGTGTTTGCTCTGGAGATTCTGTTGGGTTTCTGTAGAATTGACTTAGAGTCTGGTTTTGACCAACTCTATATATAAAATGTCAAGAGATAACTTTCTTGTGATCTGGCGCTATATAAATAAAATTTGATTGATTGAGTGATTTAATTGGTTTTCCCCTGTAAGTCGCTTTGAAAAAAGCGTCTGCCAAATGCGTAACATAAACATTATTATTATTATTATTATTATTATTATTATTAGTATTATTATATTATTATTTAATTTTGGGATGATTTCAAATATTTCCTACCCAATCCCAGACAGAAAAGGCCGCACTGGTACACTTTAGTGGTATTTTAGGTCAAGACTTGTCCTTGGGGGACTATATTTCATTAAGCTGGGAATCTGGCAGCTTCTCTCAGACCTATAAGATTGCAGTTCTCTCTTATACCGTTCGTGGCTGCAGGTTGACCACAGTTTTCCTCCGCTCTGTCCGTGCACACACTCACAGCTGTGAGCAGATCCAGCAGGTGGTACCCTACAGCCGGCTGCAGGAGCACCGACACACCGGCACACGGCTCACACTGAAGCCGAGCTACAGCTCACCGGCCCGGGCATGGACGCACACAGCACCGCGGTCCCTCCAGCAGTTATCCAGGTCAGCAGCTCCCCCAGCTCCGGACTGTGACTTCCAGGAGGGGGGGTTGGTTGGTGGGGAGGGGGGGGACCGCTGACACTTCCTTGCCGGCTGCGCAGGCTGTGAGCGGCGTCTTGCAGTGAAAGCAGCCCCCTGGAGATAAAGCATCTGGTTGCACAGACTCACAGAAAGAGAGACTGGAGCAGTAACTGCACATTCTGTTCATGAGGGTTTACAAGCGAATGGGGTGAGTTGAGGACTTTGGGATGAAATCTAATCAAAATTGCAGTTTTGCTTCTAGAAGTGATGTCAGCCAACACTTGGACATTTAACTTGTCATCTTTTGTAGAAAAGAAGTCTCAGTCACCTTGTAAGATGTTTCCTCACCACAGAGAAAGGTAAGAACATGAACCTGAATATGATCTGTTTGTTTTAATATAGCATTTTTTATCTGTTACACATGTGACCTTGGCAACTGTGCATCATCTAGAAGGAAAAAGCTGAACGAACTAGAGTGAAACGAAAGAAAGAACGCACACCTGAATGTAGGCTGTAAGAGTCCTGTGCAGAAGTCTTAGGCCAACATAGTAGGGATGGAACCATATGACAATTTCATATTATTCAAATTATCATGGTTATCATTATTATCACGGTATTGTTAAAATTGTGCCTCAAAATGTTCAAAAGTACCAATACACACACTGAAAGAATTTAACCAAGTTGTATTTGAAAATAAAATCCCAAAACAAACAAAGACAAGAAAAACCCAAATAAAATAATTGGCATATTGAATGTTTCTGTGCAGAAACATTCAAATATTAACCCTTAGTGGGTCTGAG